>NC_045447.1:47984524-48002460 GCF_002776525.5 Piliocolobus tephrosceles
GAACTCAAACAAATATACAAGAAGAAAACAAACAACCCCATCCAAAAGTGGGGAAAGGATATGAACAGACATTTCTCAAAAGAAGACATTCATACAGCCAACAGACACATGAAAAAATGCTCATCATCACTCACCATCAGAGAAATGCAAATCAAAACCACAATGAGATACCATCTCACACCAGTTAGAATGGCAATCATTCAAAAATCAGGAAACAACAGGTGTTGGAGAGGATGTGGAGACATAGGAACACTTTTACACTGTTGGTGGGATTGTAAACTAGTTCAACCATTATGGAAAACAGTATGGCAATTCCTCAAGGATCTAGAACTAGATGTACCATATGACCCAGCCATCCCACTACTGGGTATATACCCAAAGGATTATAAATTATTCTACTACAAAGACACATGCACATATATGTTTATTGCGGCACTATTCACAATAGCAAAGACTTGGAATCAACCCAAATGTCCATCAGTGACAGACTGGATTAAGAAAATGTGGCACATATACACCATGGAATACTATGCAGCCATAAAAAAGGATGAGTTTGCATCCTTTGTAGGGACATGGATGCAGCTGGAAACCATCATTCTTAGCAAACTATCAGAAGAAGAGAAAACCAAACACCGCATGTTCTCACTCATAGGTGGGAACTGAACAATGAGTTCACTTGGACTCGGGAAGGGGAACATCACACACTGGGGCCTATCATGGGGAGGGGGGAGGGGGGAGAGGGGCGGGATTGCACTGGGGAGTTATACCTGATATAAATGATGAATTGATGGGTGCTGACGAGTTGATGGGTGCAGCACACCAACATGGCACAAGTATACATATGTAACAAACCTGCACGTTATGCACATGTACCCTAGAACTTAAAGTATAATAATAATAATAATAATAATAATAATAATAATAATAATAATAATAATAACAATAATAAAAAGAAGACATTTTCTAGGAAAACTCCTTGTTTGGGCTAAAATTCAAATCTAGTGTGTTTACAACAGAGTCCTGAAATATTTATCCTGAGTGCTGTGTCTTATGCCTTCCAGAAGTAGTAGAACATTGCCCTTTCCTCCTTGAGGTCATAATTGACCAGTCTTTCTCATGCATTGCTTCTGCCTCCTGCCATTGGAGTGGAGTTAGCAGAAAATGACATCTTCCATGGGGTAGGCAGTCACTGTGCCTCCTTGCCTTTCTGCAACTGTGTTTCTCTGCAGCATCTACTTCTTTGTCCTGCAAATTGTGAAAGCTCAGCAAACAAGACTGGCTTAGTAGAATTTTGTGTCAGTTGAATCTAAACACTAAACTATTTGATGTAACTATAAGCAGCCTAACACTGTAATCTTGGAGGAATTGACAACAATTGTGGGACTGATAGGGCTGGGTTTAGAAAAACAATTCAGAATACAGCAAATGATGGTCACTGGCTTCAGTTTATGGGCTGCCTGATAGTTATATATTTCTGTGTGATTTGAGGCATTTATCTTTTTTCTGTCTTTTGATATTTTAGTAAGATGTTGAAAGGAGTTGCATTGGAGGTTACTGAGCCAGTTGCTAGAATGAACTGGCAATACATATTTACCATCTTTTCTTAAAGAATGAAAATCCCAAGTTCCACGAATTCACCAATATATGCTGAGCCATTTGTATTGCAAGATCAGATAATATTGACTTTTGCATCGAAATGTGTTTTATTCCTAAAATTTTTCCATACTGTTAAAGACTAAGTACCTTTTCCTTAGTCTTTAAGGAAAGTTAAAGACTTTCCTCAAAGCTATCGTTTGAATTACTCATTCTACAAGAACAAGAATCTGCCGTAAGATCCCCAGGTACTTTCAGGTAGAGGAAGGGTCGAGAGTGTTGGCAGTAATATTGTATGCAGTTACTATTTCCCCAAATCTTTCTCCAGGCAGAATATTTCAGGAAATATTTATTCTAGAGGGCTCTGAAAAACATTTTCATTATAAGATTATGCTAAAAACCTAATTTAAAAAATCCACACAATAGTCTTACTTTTGTGAATGTCGTAAGTAGCTAGGGAATTCTGCTAAATCCACTTTTTTGTTTTCTGGAAATTTTCTAATTCACTGAAGGTTATTGATGGGAGGAGAAAGGAGAAGTGAGAGAGAGGGTTGGCAGAAAGAGCTCATGTTCTTACTCCCAAAGTCCTCGGGAATTGCTGTCACCCATGGACTCTGGCTTTATCACTGGTTCTGCTGGGACTTCTGTTTCCCAGTTCTTGAAACTGCATTATGCATATGTTTTCTCCTAAATATTGCCTTTATTATCATTCTCCTAGAACACAGATGACTCATCTTTCTTAGTCTCTTGGGAAAAATGTGCTTCTTGTGTCTATTACTAACCAAACTAAAACCTGGAAAGGTATGGAAGAAGGAAATACAGAAGGTTGATGCTCAAGACACTGACATGTTGAATGATGTATTTCATTTAACCTATGCCACAATATTTTGTGTAGAGTTTAATAATAATGGTAAGCAACATGTCAAGGCAGAGTTTGAACATTATTTAGCAATCTATTGTTTTAAATTTCTAATCTATTTAAACTCAAAGTATTCTTCTCTATGGTATTCTTCTGCTTCTCTAAGCAAATTTTCCAAGGTTGCAATATGTGGATCATCATGAACTGCATCAACAAAAATTCACTCAGTGAAGTTTCATTAGCTCTGTTATTTAAAGCTGATCTGCTCACATAGCTCTATTCCCACCGGCCCTCTTGCTATTCCTTCAGATTTTAAGTTGCATATCTGTGGCAGAGTCTCTGTACTACCCATTTCCTCTTCCTAGGACACCTTTTCCCCAGATCATTACCAAAATCATCACTCTTCCTTCACCCAGGTCTGTGCCCAAATTGCACCGCCACCTTTGAGAGGGCTTCCTTTACCGCCCTATTAGACAGTACCCTGTCACTCTCCTCTTATGCTGCTTTTTTTTTTTTCAGTATTATCACTACTTACTATATTTATACCCATTTACTGAAGGATTAATTGCTTGTTGTATACACCAAAGCATAAGCTCTATGAAGACAAGGACTTTGCTTTGTTCACTGTATATTCCTAACATCTAGGGAAAAAAAAAAAAGGGTGCCTGGAACTTCACAGGCACTAGGTAATTAAAAAAATAGCTTAATGCTTGCACATTCCACCTTTCTTTTAATAATTGCCTTTTGAAAAACTGCCATTATGGAAAATACTCAAAAATACTTCAAATGTACCTGGCAGTTCTAACCTGGACTTTGACAGAGACTATACATTGCTGTAATGTATTCTTTTGCTTTTAAAATGTAAAAGCAAATTTTTAATAGACAAATCATAATTATCTTACATTTATGAAGTGCAATGTGATGTTTTGATATATGTATGCAATGTGGAATGATTAGATCGAGCTAATCAACATATCTATCACTTTACTTTTTAATTTTTTTTGTATTGATACATTTGAAACTTACTCTTAATTATTTTGAAATATACAATACATTATTATTGACTATACACACCCTGATGAGCAACAGATCTCAAAACTTATTCCTCTCGTCTAACTGAAACTTTGTATCCTTTGACCAGTTATTTACTCCCCATTCCCTCACTCCCTCACCCCAGAATCTGATAGCCACCATTCTTCTCTCTAATTCTGTCAGTTCAACATTTTTACAATTCCACATATAATTGAGATTATGCAGTATTTGTCTTTCTGTGCCTGGCTTATTTCACTTAGCATGTCCTCTAGATTTACCTATATTGTCCTAAATGACTGAGTTTTATTCTTTTCTGAGGCTGAGTAATGTTCCACTGTGTAAGTGTACTACATTTTCTTTAGCTATTCATCCATTGATTGACACTTGATTCCATACCTTAGCTAGTGTAAATAATGCTGCATTGAACATGGGAGTACAGATATCCCTTTGATATATTTCTTTCAATTCCTTTGGATATAGTCTCAGAAGTGGGATTGTTGGACTGTGTGATAGTTTTATTTTTAGCTTTTTGAGGAACTTCCATACTGTTTTCCATAATGGCTGCACTAACTTACATTCCCACTAACAGTGTACAGGGTTTCCTTTTGTCCACATCCTTGCAAACACTTATCTTTCATCTTTTTGATAAAATCCATTCTAACAGGCATAAGTCGATACCATGTTGTGGTTTTAATTTGCATTTCCCTGATGAGATGGTGCTGAGCATTTTTTTCATGAACCTGTTGGTCATTCATATGTCTTCTTTTGAGATGTGTCTGTTCAGGTCCATTGCTTTTTGCTTATTTTTTAATGGAGTAATTTGTTTCTTTTACTATTGAGTTGCTTGAGTTCTTTATGTATTTTGGCTATTAGCCTCTTAACAGATATACGTATAGTTTGCAAAATATTTTTCCCAGTCTGTGGGTTGTCTCTTCACTTTGTTAATTCTGTTTTTTTTTTTTTTTTTTTGCTGAGCAGAAAGTTTTTAGTTTGATGCAATCCCACCTGTCTATTTTTCCTTTTGTTGCCTGAGCTTTTAGGGTCATAGCCAAAAAATCCTTGCCCATACAGCAGTGTTATGGAGCTTTTCCCCACAGTTTTATTCTAGTAGTTTTACAGTTTCAGGTTTTACATTTAGGTCTTTAATCCAATTTGAGTTGATTTTTGGGAATAGTGTAACATAAGGGCCTTACTTCATATTTCTGCATGTGGATAACTGGTTTTCCAGCACCATTTACTGAGTGCATTGTCCTTTTGCCATTGTGTGCTCTTGGTATCATTGTCAAAAATCAATTTATTGTAACTGTTTTGGTTTACTTCTGGATTCTTTATTCTATTTCATTGATCTATGTGTCTGCTTTTATGCCACTATCATGCTGTTTTGGTTATTACAGTTTTGAGGTATATTTTGAAATCATGTGGTGTGATGCCTCCAGTTTTATTGTTTTTGCTCAAGATCGTTTTAGCTATTATAGTCTTTGTATTACGACACAAATTTAAGGATTTTTTTTTTCTATTTCTGCAAAAGGTCACATTGGAATTTTGATAGGGATTGTATTGAATCTAGATTGCTTTGGGTAGTATGGACAGTTTAACAATATTAAATTATTCAATCCATGAACATAGGATATCTTTCCATTTATTTGTGCCTTCTTCAGTTTCTTTCATTAGTTTTTTTAATAACTGAATTGATGACATCTTGATCTTCCTAAGTAGATCAGATTCCTCTTTTCAATGTTTCCTATAACTTATTACAGTCTGTAAGTTACAGACTGTAAATACAAAAAGTTACAATTTGTAAATACAAATTAATGTTATTATACATACACACACACACACACACACTCCCCCTCGTTACAGCCTATGTAACAGAGACCTCAGATAACAATGTTGAAATAAGAGGTTTAAACAAGAAGGAAGCTTACTTTTCTTAGTGTAATAGCCTGTAAGTAGGCTGTCCCAAAGCTGCATACTTTGCAGCTTTGATGCATGAGGTTATCCAAGGACACAGCTTCTACCTTGTTACTCAACCATCTGACAGGCATAGTCCTTCTATGTGCCATCCTAGATAGTTATCAGTTACACATGGCTCCCAGCAGGGAGAGAGATAGGAGACAAGAAGGGCAAACTCTCCTTTCCTGTAACAGTGTGATAATTTCCAATAGTGAGGGAGTCTGGGAAATGGAGTGTTCATTATACTCATATAAAAGTTCATTTATCAAGGAAGACAAAATAAATTATATTGGAGGACAAGTAGCAGGCTCTGCTACAATCTCTTTGTGTAAGAATTTAATTACTGTTCCTCTCTATCATTGAACACCTATGATTTTTCTGTTTAATCTTTGGGTCCTAGCACAATGTCACTACATAGTCGTCACTCAGTAAATACATAGTTAAGTAATTATTTTATTGATGATGCCAGTATCAGCTGGGAATATTCACTTATCAAACAGAAAATTTTTCAAAAAGAAGGAAGGTAGGTTATTGTATCAGTCTAGGTGAGAGGAGAGGAAAGTTGAAATAGGGGAGTGTTGATAAAGATGAAACAGAAAGATGTGAGGAATTTAAGGCTTTAGAAGATAATGGTGGGAACTGAGGGAGAGAATTGTCTGAGGAAGTGAGGGAAGGAGAAGTGTTAGGGTCTTCTGTAATGGTCACTAGGCCTTCCCTGGGGGAAGAATGGGAGGCTCAGGGAGGGTTTCTGGGGACTCTGGAGGTTCTTACATGGCCCCTCTTTCCATTTTATGAGCTGCCCAAATTCTTAAAAAAAAAAAAAAAAATCACTGTTTTTGTGAACTTAGTTTCCATTATAATTATTTCCCTTTCAAACAAATAAAAAATTCTGACTGACATGTTACTGAGAGATGGGTCGTGAAACTTGTACCTGGATTTGTAGATAACCCTTTGCTTATATGTAGACATTTGCAAACATCCCAGTTTATAAGCAAACATTCTTGGAACGTTAAAAGAAACATATTGCCAATGTAGTTAAGCTTAATGTAATAGAAAAAAATACTCATTGAAAATGTGTAGATACATTACAAAGATTAAAAAGTGAGTACTGTTGAATGTGATAAACACTGTCTATTAAAAGTAATATTTTTGGTGAAAAATCGTAATTTCTATAATATGCAGTAGCATAAAATAAACTGCATATAGGGGTCACATTTGAAAATTATAAAAAACTGTTTTACTTTGAGGACTTCATATACCCAAAATAATAATAACAGTTAGTCAGCAATGATCCTAAAACAAAACATGGCAAATACAAAAATAGCTTTTCTGAAAATGATGACATTAACTTCAGCAGGGAAAAAAATGACAAAGACAAAAGACTTTTTAACTATCAGGCTTTTATCATGTCATCCTCATAAGATTAAGCCAGTTTTGCCTAAGGTAGAGGCAGTTTCACATCTTTGTGTTTCATGGTAAAAATTGCAATGGAAAAAGGTTACTTTCACAACAAATTGATCCAAGATGAAAAGTGAACAATAATGCCAGTATTATTTTGCTAAAGTCTTCTGTGAATTAAAAGTAGCAAAATTTATGATGACACATGTGGTTTGCCATGTTGGTATAATATTGATGTTTGAATCAAGAAATCTCAAAAAAATTTTAGTGTGGGCTATATTTGGGCTATATTCTGTGTAAATATGTTTTATATAGTTCTAGTATAGTACAAAATCAATTTTTATAGTTTTTATGCTTAGTATCATCTCATGCTTCTCACCTTTTTCAGTATCATACTTATTTTGAGTAAAAAATGTATCTGGGACAGCTTATGATGGGCTTTGTATGACATGCTAAATAATTTGAAAATTGGTTGGAAATGCTGAGACATATGAGTATTTAACAGGAGAGTGAAATAGTGAGTCTGATTTCAAAAAAATTACTCTGTGACAGTGAGGAAGACTGATATGAGGCAGTCAGGTTGTAGGAAGGAAAATGAGGAGATTTGACATTTCAAATTGTGTATGTTCTTTCTCTATACATTAAGGTATTTGCTAAATTGCTGTTTGAATTTTCCCTCCCTCTCCTTGTCCTCCTCCTTCTTTAGTCTTCAGATTGCAGTTTACTTTCTGAGAGGGATATTTTTACTTAAAACCTTTGCTGTCCTAGTGGCAGAGCTTCCAGGAATGAGGACTAAGGACCAATTTGAGTGATTACCATCATATTGTGTTCAGAGTTCTTATTCCTCACCAACAAGTAGACATTGGTATTGGGTTAAATTATTCAAACTAGCTTCCTTCTTATGTAGGCCAGATCTGTTTCTGAGTGTCCAGGTGCCTGACTAAACAGATGCATCAGTTTATTAGACATGCCCACATATGTCTGAACCCAGGAACTGATGTAACTCAGAATCTTTCTCAGGTGGCTTCTTGGCCCTGTAAATAGGCTTCTGACAGGTATATCTCATCAGTTTGAAAAACATGCCTAAACCTGCCTGAATCCCAGCAGTGAGTGGAGTGTCTCAAACTAAGTCCCTTATCTACAGCAGTTGTGGTCAAAATAATATAAAATAACACAACTGGACTGGGTCTTTTTCTATCAAATTTAATACTTCTTGATGAGTTTTCACACACTTCATCATCACAAAAATACTTTGAGACACATTGGGAAGGCATTTCTTATAATCCCATCTCCAAATCAAGAAAATAATAGGAAATATGAAGCAAATAGGAGGGGCAAGACTAGAAACTAGCTTTCTGATCAGTGAAATGGGAGATAATAGGAAACTGAACTGATTTTGTAGCTGCAAGAGCAGGAGAAGGGGCATGTGAAGTGATATGGAGAGAACTGAAAACCAAAGGGACAAGGAGAGCACAAACCCAATTAAAGGAGATGAAAGACATGAAGTCTTTGGTGGGGATGGTTGTGGTGACACAGAAATGTGAAGAGAAATCTTCGCTACCTGATATCCAGAATCGATATGAGGTTTCTGGGATAAAAATATAATAAAACAACTTTGTTCTGAATTTGCTTTCAATAAATTACAGGGGGCAAATGCTCCAAGTAGTTAAGATCATTTAGTCAAAAAATGTATCTGTCATATCTAATCAGGTTTGTAGAACTTTAGTGTTTCATTAACACAGCAGTTAATTCACTTCATGGTACCATATTGAATGTGTTACACCTTTGTTTTATGTGTCACTAAAATTTTTTTAAATGCTACCAATTAAATATGACAAGCCAGTAATGATAACATGTATTTTGATATCAGAGTTGATAAAATATTTACAAATGTGTGTCTCAGATTAATTTAATGTCATTAATCATACTTTCCAAATATATTTTTATGTGAATGAGAATCTGCACACATTAGTTGATGAAGTTCATTGTGCAAAAGACAAACTCACCTAGTTGGCTAATGATCTGAATCACTAGCCATGTGACAATCTAGGGAGAAAAATGAACTTTATAAACTGTCACAAAGAAAGCATCGTACCTCAATATTTCGAGTATTTCATTCCCAAGAAATATTTTATGCAAGTTGCAATGAAGGAGATAGCCAAAGCATGTTACGTACATATCACGATATTGATTCTTCCTATTCATGAGGATGGGATGTTTTTCCATTTGTTTGTGTCCTCTCATTTCCTTGAGCAGTGGTTTATAGTTCTCCTTGAAGAGGCCCTTCAAGTCCCTTGTTAGCTGTATTTCTAGGTATTTTATTCTCTTTGTAGCAATTGTGAATGGGAGTTCATTCATGATTTGACTCTCTGATTGTCTACTGTTGGTGTGTAGGAATGCTTGTGATTTTTGCACATTGATTTTCTATCCTGAGACTTTGCTGAAGTTGCTTATCAGCTTAAGGAGTTTTGATGATGGGGTTTTCTAAATATAGGATCATGTCATCTGCAAACAGGGACAATTTAACTTGCTCTCTTACTATTTAAATACACTTTATTTCTTTCTCTTGCCTACTACCCTGGCCAGAACTTCCAATACTACGTTGAATGGTAGTGGTGAGAGAGGGCATCCTTGTCTTGTGTCAGTTTTCAAAGCGAATGCTTCCAGCTTTTGCTCATTCACCATGATATTGACTGTGGGTTTGTCATTTATGACAACAGTTTTATTATTTTGAGATATGTTCCATCAATACCTAGTTTATTGAGAGTTTTTAACATGAAGGGATGTTGACTTTTATTGAAGACCTTTTCTGCATCTATTGAGATAATCATGTGGTTTTTGTCATGGGTTCTGTTTATGTGACAGATTACATTTATTGATTTGCATATATTGAAGCAGCCTTGCATCCCAGGGATGAAGCTGACTTAATCATGGTGGATAAGCTTTTTGATGTGCTGCTGGATTTGGTTTGCCAGTACGTTATTGAGGATTTTTGCATTGATGTTCATCAGAGATATCGGCCTGAAGTCTTCTTTCTTTGTTGTGCCTCTGCCAGGTTTTGGTATCAGGATGATGCTGGCCTCATAAAATGAGTTAGGGAGCAGTTCCTCCTTTTCTATTGTTTGGAACAGTTTCAGAAGGAATGGTACCAGCTCCTCTTTGTAACTTTGGTAGAATTTGGCTGTGAATCTGCCTAGTCCTGGGCTTTTTTTGGTTGGTAGGCTATTCAATACAGCCTCAATTTCAGAACTTGATATTGGTCTCTATTCAGGGATTCGACTTCTTCCTCGTTTAGTACTGGGAGGGTGTATGTATTCTGGAATTTATACATTTCTTCTAGATTTTACAGTTTATTTGTATAGGTGTTTATAGTATTCTCTAATGGTACTTTTTATTTTTGTGGAGTCATTGGTGATATCCCCTTTAGTAATTTTTATTGTGTCTATTCGATTATTCTCTTTTCTTCTTTATTAGTCTAGCTAGCAGTCTAACTATTTTTTTAATTTTTTCAAAAAGTCAGCTCCTGGATTTATTGATTTTTTGAAAGGTTTTTGATATCTCTATCTCCTCCAGTTCTGCTCTGATCTTTGTTATTTCTTGTCTTCTGCCAGCTTTTAGATTTGTTTGCTTTTCCTTTTCTAGCTCTTTTAATTGTGATGTTAGGGTGTCGACTTGAGATCTTTCTAGCTTTCTGATGTTGGCATTTAGTGCTATAAACTTCTCTCTTAACACTGTTTTAGCTGTGTCCCAGAGATTCTGGTACATTCTCTCTTTGTTCTCATCGGTTTCAAAGAACTTCTTGATTTACCCACAAGTTACTCAGGAGCAGGTTCTTCACTTCGCATGTAGTTGTGTGGTTTTGAGTGGGTGTCTGACAACCCAGCTGAGTGGCACAGGGAGCAGGACCCGTTTAATGAAGCACTTTGATTGTCCCTTGGTGGAGGGGGCATGCTGCTCTGGGGGGAAACTCCCTCGTCTGGGCTGCCCGGGTTCCTCAGAACTAGCATTAAAGGCTAAGTCTGCTGGTCTGTGGAGATTATGGCTACCCCTCCTGCTGGGGGCTCAGGCCAAGGGAGATCAGAGTTCTGTCCCTAGGCCCTGGCTGGAGTTATTGGAGTTCCTGCAGAGAGGTCCTGCCCAGTGAGGAGGGATGAGTCAGGGTCAGGCCTGAAGAGGCACTCTGGTGTAGTCTGCCACAGCTGGTTTATTGGTCTGTGGGGAATACCTCTTGGGACCACACTGTCCAGCAACCCTGGCTCCAGCAGGGGAAAAGCGTGGCCTGAAACTACAGAGATGGCTGCTGCCCTTCTCCTGCCCCAGGAGCTTAATGTGTTAGGAAGCTATAGGTCCCAGTGCTGGCTGCTGCCCCTCACACAAGCAGCTCAGACGGCTTCGACGCAGGCAGCTGTCCCTCCCCTGGGAAACTCAGCAGGCTTAAGCAGATTCTAGCTGAGTGGCTGTTGAGAATCTGCGCAGCTCCGTGGTTGGGACTCTAGGCCCTGGTGGCATGCGTTCATGAGTGGGAACTTCTGATCTGTGGGTTGCATGGTTCTGTGGAAAGGGCACAGTTTCCCTGGCTGCGTGGCCCGCTCCCTCACCGCCTCCCTTGGCTGGAGGAGTGGGAGCTACCCGGTCATGTGTGGCTTTCAGGTGGACTGCAACACCACACTGTTCTTCCTTCCTCTCTGTGGGTCACACCAGCTGCCTAGTCAGTCCTGATGACACAACCTGGATACCTCGGTTGCCTGTGCTAGATTTGCATGGTGTTTTGGTTCTTTTAGATGGGAGCCTCCCATCACAGCTGCTTCTAGTTGGCCACCTTGGCCCCACCCCCTCCCATGTTATATTTTAAAACTTCTTAAATATTATGTTTCCCAATAATTATGCATGCTTGTTTCCTTTCAATGTTTCTATTAAAGAATAGAAGAAACATATTGTAACCCTCTCTACTGAAAAGGAAAAGTTTTCCTTGATAATATTATTGTCAATCAAAGCATAAAAGAGAGGACCAATGATCAGGTTATGTACAAGGAACTTAGCTAAGGAAGAACCTCTCTTTAGGCTGTCCCTTGCTATAAGAATGGTTTCTAGTTAGCTTAGATATATTTTAAAATTCCAAAAAACAAACAAACAAACAAACAAACAAACAAAAAACAGCAAAGACATGAGAAACTGATGTGGATAATATCTAATTAAAATTTAGTGTTATCTTTAACGGCAAGTAAGAGTGATCAAATCAATAATCCATGTGACTGATGTATGTTTTCAGAAATTATGAGCATTTTACTCACTGTCTTCTTGAAAGAAGAAAGAAGTATATCTGACTCTTTGGCTAGGAAACCTCTGAAACAAGTGAAAAATATACTTGCTAGAAATCTCTAGACCCATGTTCCAGTCCTGGGGCTTCCAATAGGTTATTATATGACAGACAAAATTCCTTAACTTGTGTAGGCTTCATGTTCTTCTTCTGTAAATAAATAGACCAGAGTAAGCTGCATGATGTGAAAAATAAAACCCTATCTACTCAAATAATTACAAATATAAAGAGGCAGTGAATAAATGGTCCATGATCAAATTAACTAAATTTTTGTAACAAAAAGTTAGTATAAAATTATGTATAACACATTTGGGGGAAAATACTTGCTAACTCTGCCTCTCAAACCTATCCCTCTTCCCTCAAGAAAATAGAAGAATTTTATTGAAAACTTGTAAGAGCAATCAGGGAGATTATCACTTTCCAATATGATGGAGTAGCGTGCAGCCTCTCCAATCTCCCTTTGAGGGGAAACACGATTAAACTGATTAAAAAAGGCAGAGATTCCCAGCATGAAACCAAGCAAGGGATGGTGGCTAAGCAGAGTTTTTGCTGGTCTCACAGGGCTGGGGAGGCCAAGTGACAGATCATGGCTCCCATGACAGTGAAATTGAGATTCCAGAGAGAAGGGAAACACTGAGAAGCCAGTCCACCCTCAGCATTGCTTTTGACCTTGAGGAATTGCTGGTTAGTATGTGACCCATTCCTAGGGTATAAGCCAAGGTAAAGGCTCAAGTAAGAGGCTGAGACACTAGTTAGAGCTTTCAAGGGTCTTGTCCTGGGGAGATGAAAAGTAGACTTCAGGAACTGACAAAGAACAGAAACCCATGCAGAGCCCAGGGGCAGGGATATAGCTAAATTTAAATGAGCATTATCTGTGCAGAATAATAAAAGTAGTGTCATGTTGCGTTAAATATTTATGTTAAACATGTAATTAAACATATAACACATAGTGATATAGTTTGGCTGTGACTCCACCCAAATATCATCTTGCATTGTAGCCATAATATCCAAATGCTGTGGGAGGAACCTGGTGGGAGATAACTGAATAATGGGGGCAGTTTTACCCATACTGTTCTCATGATAGTGAATAAGTCTCCTGAGGCCTGATGATTTTATGAGGGGTTTCCCCTTTCACTTAGCTCTTATTTTCTCTCTTCCCTGCTGCCATGTAAGATGTGCCTTTCACCTCCCACTATGATTCTGAGGCCTCCCAGCCACGTGGAACTGTGAGTCCACTAAACTTCTTTTTATTTATAAGTTACCCAGTCTTGGGTATGTCTTTATCAGGAGCCTGAAAACGGACTAATACACATATGTTAATTATATAATTAAAACTCATGGCAATAATAACTCAAGACACAGAGATTGGCCGGGTGCGGTGGCTCAGGCCTGTAATCTCAGCACTTTGGGAGGCCGAGGTGGGCGCATCACAAGGTTAAGAGATCGAGACCATCCTGGCTAACATTGTGAAACCCCATCTCTACTAAAAATACAAAAAATTAGCTGGGAATGGTCGTGGGCCCCTGAAGTCCCAGCTACTCGGGAGGCTGAGGCAGGAGAATGGCATGAACCCAGAAGGCGGAGCTTGCAGTGAGCTGAGATCAGGCCACTGCACTCCAGCCTGGATGACAGAGTGAGACTCTGTCTCAAAACAAAACAAAACAAAACAAAACAAAACAAAACAAAAACAAAACAAAAAAAACCCCAGAGATTTAGTGTTCTAAGGTCATAAGTTTGTCAGGCAAGTGAGATAAGTACCAATATATACTAGACCATAATAAGTCAAAGAAACATGTTTTAATCCCAAAGTTATCATTAAAAAAAATAAATAAACAAGCTAATAAAGGAGGAAACCAAAATATAAAAATACTTGATTATTTTCAAAAAAGACAAGAAAAGAGAAAAAAAGAAGCAAAGAACCTCTAAGAGAAGTATAACATGGTAGATTTCAATGAAAAGACATTGATACTAACATTAAATGGGAGAAGACTAAATATTCCAGTTGAAAGGCAAAGATTATCAGTGGATAAAAAGGAAAAAAATACCTATAATACTTCTTAGAAGACACATAACTTAATGTGAGCAAGTAGTACAAGTTGGACTTAAAAGGTTAGGGAACCTGATATACAGTGCAAATTCTGCTTGCTTTTGTTTTCCCCACTCCAGCCAAACCAAACCAAAACAAAAAGCTGATGAGGCCAGATTAATATAATATCATTCAATAGAATTAAAGGCAAGGTATGTTACACAAAATAAACAGATTCATTGCATATGGGTCATTTCACCTGAAAGATGTAAAACTCTAAATTTGTTTTCACCTAATTATATGGCTTTATGATGCATAAACAAACACTAACATAAAGTGAAATGGAAAAACTCACAATCATAGAGGAAGGCTATATAACCTGTGTCTCTTAGTAATGGATGGAACAAATAGGCAAAATTTAGTAAAGAAGGCTTGAACAAAATGATTAACAATTGTGAGGAACTGAAATACGTGAATGCTAGTTCATGTCAGATACAACTCCCAAAGTCACAGCCTTTTGAAGTGCACATGGAACATTTACTAAAATTAAACTACATACTGGCTTATAAAGCCAATCACAACACATTTTGAATAACTAGAAATTACATCAAGGATGTTTTCTGACCACAATGGAATTAAAGATAGAATATGATAACAAAAAGAAAAATATAAAATTCCCAGATGTTTTGGAATTAAGCAATATCATCCAATATAACTTATGGGAAGAGAAGAAAGTCATCATGTAAATTTAAAATATTTTTAATGGGTTTAATAGTTTGCCTACATTTTTTTATTTTTCTGTAGGACCGTGTCTCACTGTACTGCCCAGGCTGGTCTCAAACTCCTGGTCTCAAGCAATCCTCCAAAGTGCTGGGATTATAGAAGTAAGCCACTATGCCTGGCCTACTTTATCTATAGTTTGAAGAAAGATTTTCTAGGTATAAAATCATACCATTAGAAAATCACAGCAGTTTTATTTGTTTTTTCCCTTTTTGAACTTTATTTATTCTGTATTTATTTTTCTTGCTGCCAGCGGAATGTGAAAGAGTATTGCAGGCAGCCATCTTTGACTATTTCCTGATCTTAAGGGGAAAGTTTTCAATATTTCGCCATTAAATATAATGTTTGTATGTACAATTTCTTTTTCTTTTTGAGTCAAGAGTCTCTCTCTGTTGCCTGGGCTGGAGGGCAATGATGCATAACTCACTGTAACCCTGAACTCCTGACTTCATGAATCCTCTCACCTTGGCCTCCCAAAGTGCTGGGAATACAGGTGTGAGCTACCATATCTGGTTGTAAATTTTACTTTCATATGAACTTCAGGATCAGCTTCTCAGAAAGCTAAAATATAGCCAAATCTTGAAAGAAGCAGAAACCTGGAAGACTTACACTATCAGAAACCAAACATTGTAAAGCTGCAGCAATTAAGGCAGTATGTTATTAGACAAAGACAGACAGAGGGACCAAAAGGATAGTCTAGAAATAGATTCAGACATATATGATCACTTGATTTTATGACAAAAATGATGCTGCAGTTTGGTGGAAAAATGATGACCTTTTCAATAAATGGTGCTTGGTATTTGAATATCCATGTGAGGAAAAAATGACTCCTGATCCCTGCTTTGTAGCATAAATAAAAATCTATTTCTAATACATTGGATTATAAGTCTAAATGTTACAAGTAGAACAGAAGAATATAACCTTGCAGTATGTGGGTTTCTTTTTTAAAAAACAGGATATAAAAACACTAATTATAAATGAAAGCTTCAAATACCAAGACTTCATCAAATTAAGTATTGTTGTTAATCCAAGTGTTATATTAAGAAAGTGAAAAAATCACAGACTGGGAGAAGACATTTGCAGTACATATATCTGACAAAAGTCTTGTATCCAGAATATATAAAGAACTCCTACAACTCAAAGGGAAAGAAAGGTAGACAACCCAAACTGTCTCAAATATAAACAAAAAGATATCTAAATAGTCAACAAACAAACAATAATGTGCTCAACCTTATTGCTTTTCAGGGAAATGGAAATTAAGACTTCAATGTTAAAATGAGATACTACAATACATTAACCAGAATGGCTAAAATGAAAGACTGATAATATTAAAAGTTGATGAGGATGTGGAGCTACTGGAGCTCTCATACACCGCTGCTAGGGAGTTTAAAATGGTAGAACCAGTTTGTATAACATTATGTAATAAAACTGAATACTCTTTCCATTTGATCCAACAATTTCACTCCTAGATAGATACCCAAGAGGAAGAAATGCATACACATGTGCACCAAAAAGATTCACAAGAATCTTCATAACAGCATTTGTTAATAGCTTCAAACTGGAAACACCTGAAAGTCATTTCACAGTTACAGAGATAAATAACTGTTGGCATATTATTACAATAAAATAACATATGGCGCTAAGAATAAATGAGCTAACTGCTACATATAACAACAGAATTGAAGCTTACAAGCTTAATATTGGTGGATGGAAGCCAATAAATATATATTGTACAATTCTAGGAGTTCAAAAATGTACAAAATTTATGTATGATGATGGATAATGGTTACTTCTGGTGGAACTACTAATGACCTGGATGCTGGAGAGAGTGGGCTTCTTGGGTGCTGGTGTATTCTGTGTTTTGATCTCAATAGCGATTACATGGATGCACTTTGTACATCTCTTTCACTTCAATAAAACATTTAAAAAAACTCATTAGATTCTAGATAACAGGGTGATATAATTTATCTTTAATATTATCAAAGGAAAGGCCAAATCTAAACTGAAGATTCATAATGGAAATATTAGCTGCCTCCAGTCTTACCTTTAAATAAAATATATGAAATGCCTTTGAATGTGAGGCAATAAATTAGATTAAAATATATAGTCATGTTGCAATTAAAAATCTGAAGATTAACCATCAATGCACAGTATAAATCAGGGTAGAATGATTATTTGAAGAAAAACAATCTAGACATAATGAACCTTGAGATAGTAAAATGTCAGAAATGGTTACAGGCCTCGATTTAGATATTTGCGAAATATATGGAATGAGAGTCTTTATTCCAAATTGAGAACAGAACTGCTTAGTAACTGGTTAGTTTCTTTTATAGTTTTAAATATAAGGGATTTTATTATTTTATTTTATTTTATTTTTTGAGATGGAGTCATGCTCTGTTGCCCAGGCTGGAGTGCAGTGGCTTCATCTTGGCTCACTGCAACCTCCGCCTCCCAGGTTCAAGTGGTTCTCTTGCCGCAGCCTCCCAAGTAGCTGGGATTACAGGCACCCACCACCATGCCCAGCTAATTTTTTTTTTTTTTTTTTGTATTTTTAGTAGAGATGGGGTTTCACCATGTTGGCCAGGCTGGTTTTGAACTCCTGATCTCAAGTGATCCACTCGCCTCAGCCTCTCAAAGTGCTGCATAAGGTATTCTTATAGCTTGCTAAATCATACTTGAAAGATGGATTAAACATATGCATGTTTAAAGTAATTTTTGGGTAGTAATCTGGCAAAATATTTCCCCTGTATGTATCGAGTGGGAAAATGCAAGGAATGCCTAAACGTTTTTCCAGAAACAGTAGGCCGTGTGTTGTGTCTTCACAGCCCTGTGGTGAGTGATTGATTTCTTTTTATTTATTTATTTATTTATTTATTTATTTATTTATTTTTGTTTCTTAACTTATCTTTTTTTTTTTTTATTATACTTTAAGTTCTAGGGTACATGTGCATAACGTGCAGGTTACATATGTATACATG
>NC_045447.1:48007460-48017513 GCF_002776525.5 Piliocolobus tephrosceles
CGCCGGTCTTCTGTGTCGCTCGCGCTGGGAGATGGAGACTGAAGCTGCTCCTATTCGGCCATCTTGCTCCGCCCCCGAGTGATTGATTTCTAAGTGAAGGTCTTTGGCAATCTCACCAACAGACAGTTGGTGATTACCCATTGATGCTGGTAAAATTAAAAAATAAATGGTATCAGATATTTTACTAATAGAATCCACTAAAGTGTTAGGGTTAAAAATACTGCAGAGACATAAAGAATTTTGATTCCTTGCAAATGTAAATACCAATAGTTTTTAATATAAGTCTGTGAAGATGTTTTGTAGCAGATGAAAATAGTCTTTTGGTATTTTGTCATTATAAGAATCTATAACGCCCGTCTATTCACCTCTGAAGGGACCGAAAGAGAGAAAGAGAGATTGAGAGACTCGTTAAAGTGTGTGTATCACCGCTTTTCTCTGTCTAGGGGAAAAATGCAAAGGCAATTTCTACTTTTCTTGGAAAGCTTTAAAAACAGGAAAGAAAGATGAGAGAGACAATCTCATTTTTCAAGACCACAAAGACTACTGAAGATCATTTTATTTAAACAATTGTCTTAGCATCCCTTTTGCTATGACTGATTTCAAAGCTCCCACTTTCCCCCTTCCACACTGCCAACCTTCCTGACAAGTCACCGTAAGCTCCCATGTAGAATCTTGGAAGAGTCTTTTAAAGATTCTACTTATTTCTGCTTTACCCCTCACCAACTCTTTCTTCACTTCAGACCCAAAGTGATTATTTTATTGCAAAAGATCATCATGGAATTCCCTTGCTTAATACTCTTGAGCGAAGTCTCATTGCAAATGCACAGGTCTGTGTGATGCAGTCCCTGCCAACTTCCCAAGTGTCATCTCACAGTGCTCTCCCTCATGCAGTTCCAGTCACAGCAAACTTCTTCCAGTTTCTGATAAGCTCCCTGTTCTTTCTTGTCCCAGGGAATGTGCTCAGTCCTGGGGCCATCTACCTCCCCCACATTTTCTTCTCATACAGTCTAAATCAGGTCTCTCCAAACCCTTTACTTTTCCATTATAACACATAATCTCTGCATTCCTGTGTTTGTTTATTTCAAATATATCTATCCCTGTACACTATAAACTTCATGAGGCATAGGAATATAATTATTTTGGTTTTCATTATATTTCTACTATCTAAGACAGTGACTGGCATATAGCAAGTGTTCAATAGATGTTAGTTACATAAACTAATAAATTTGATATAAAAATGAAACAGAAAGTAAAATTACTGGTTGTATTTTGTTATCTGTTCATTTAGGGTTTTAATTCAAATTTATTTGTAATAAAAAGTTTCATTCTGTTTCTTCTCAATTTAAGTCCTATGGTTTAGAATTCTGAAGGTAGAAGAAAGGTACGTATCATTAAGTTTAAATTTTTCATTTTATTGATAAGAAAAATGAGACTCAGAAGAGGCCAGAAGATACTGACTAGGTTGGGCCTATCCCCTGCCAATTATCTTGTGAAATTTAGTCAATACTGTTTATCCATGAGAATCTACTTGAATTCTTGTGAGAGACAAGGATAATTACAGAAGAAGTTTTTTGCATTTTAGTATTACATTTATTCTGTTAATACGATGTATATAGGGTACAAATTAACCTTTGTTTATTCAGACATATCGCAAAGCATTGTGCCTTAAAAACACTGCTTTACAGCAGACAAAATATTTAGAAGGTAAACACTTCTCACAATCATACAGGTTTAGGCTTTTAGACAAGCTCTGTTTTCAGGAATTCAAGCTGAACATCACCAATTAAATCAGACAGTTTCTTTCCAGTTGCTTTCCAATTTGTCTTTGATTGATGTTTTAATTATGCCTTTAAAACATTTCCCTAATAGTTAGGTAGTGTTAGTCCATTTCCTTTTAAATGTGCCATTTTTGTTGTAGAGTTTTAGAGCCACAACGCAAAGAATAGGATTATCTTCCCAAACTTTGGAATGCTGACATTAGGGTATCTGGACCAGATGTTGGCCAGAGCTCAGGGTCCTTCTTCCAGATGAAAAACAGCACCGAACCCCAGCATCCTCCAGAACCTGATGCTTTCTTCCCTGCTGGATCCTGTAGCATCCCATGCCCTCTCTACACCTGTGCACATGCTGCTCCATCTGCTTGCAACATCATTTTTGTCCACTCCATTTTGCAAAGCTAAATCTTACTCATGTTTTGAGTCAGAGGACAGCTATCATATTGCCCTGATGATGGTGTGGCTCCTCAGGGACACTCCACAAACACATTCTCAGAGCTCTCATACTTCACCATCATAGTTGTTATCAAAGTGCACTGCAATAAATCAGCCACTTCTCTGTGTGCCACAAGAAGTCAGAGTTTTACTGAGGGCATAGTCTGAATGTTTTGCTCATTCAATACTTAACACAGTTCTCATATTGCCCAGTAAACATTTGTTGAATAAAGGAGCTGGCATTTAACATCATCATTTAAAAAGAACATTTCTATGCCAAAATTCATTATATATTTTATAGAAATAAATATCCTACAGATGAATATGAAATGAGAATTCTTTAAAAAAAAATACTGTTAAAAAGGCAGCAATCACAACAACATTCACTAACATCTGTGAGGAGGACCTGACAACTCACAGAACTTATATGTGATACTAATACCAATTTGAAGTTGTAAGGTAAAATGTATACTTTTAGATCAGACTAACAAAAATATAAGACCATAGTATAAGTTAGTTTTAGATTTATGTAAATATGATATTCTTTAACTGTTTGTTTTTCTAATGATTAGTAATAGCTATAGGAAAATTTGGAAAGCATTAGCTCACTGGCATTTTAATAGTCACTTCTCTCCTCTCTTGGACACGATTGGTACAGGTGTGTCTTACGATCATTTCTTTTTCATATCTGTGATGTGTATTATAATGAGCAGGACCATATATTTAAGTTTTCCCCTATTGTCTTGGAATAATTATTTATAGTGTTCCCTTTTTACTCTCAAAAGTGTCCTTACTTGAATGACAAATTATGTGGTCATTCTAATTATACAATCAAAATCAGAACCAAAAGAAGAAGCTGAATTATTTACTTTGTATTTTTACTACATTTTTTTTTTTTTTGCTGATAACAGATGGGGGATATGGCTTCAATTGAGGGATGGAAGAAAATGATACCTTCTCATGCCAATAGCATGAACCTTCCAATGGTTTAAATGCTTTAAATGCTTTAAGAAGAGACAAGGATGGTAGAAAAGGCTGGTTGTTGACTCCGGGCTAGTGTCTGACTAGATCAGAGGTAAGTGACCATGGTCTCACACGACACACTGCTGGCATCTTGTACATCCATAAGAGTGTGAGGGAGGCTAAGAGGAAGAATAATTGATTGAGGGCATAATATACTCTGTGCCAGTCATCCACCATGGACTGGGGCCTTTGCATTCAGCACCTCATGCAATTTTCCCAACAACTGTATGTTCACATCAGATTTACAGATTAGGAAACTGAGGATTACCCAGCTGACGCAAATTTCCAGTGCCAATGGCCACACACATTAGCAAACTCATATTTGAACACTTATGTTATTACCTTGGGATGTGCATGTGGAGAGAAGATGGGTGGTACTGGTAAGTTACCATGTGAAAGGTATTTGCCAATGTTTCTTTTCCCCCAAAGCTAAGTGTGCTAGGTGCAGAAACATACTTCAAGTTTGCTTTCATTAGAATTTCGAATTCCCCCAAGAATGAACACTTTTTTTTCAGTCCCTAAAAGGTACCTGCTGATCTCTGGCTCCCTCTTCAGACTAATCTCACTCCTACACACACCTCACTCTATTCCAGCCACCCTGGAGCTCTCTTCATCCCTGGAGCCAAACATGACCTGCCTACTCCCCACGCTTGCCCATGTTGTCTCCTCTGTCAGGAAGTCTCTTCTACAGCCTCAGCTTGTGTCTCCATTGGTCCCTTCCTGTGTTCTAGCTTCCCCAGCAATGTCTCCTTGGAGTTTTCAGACCAGAGAAGTCCCTTTGTCACATTCTACTATAGCATCGTATTTCCCTTTTGGTAAGGTGCATCACCTCTGTGACTTTTTACAAACTTGACAGTGGCAATGGTGATATGTGTACAAAACACCGCTGAACTGCCAGTGCCTAGCACAGACCCTGGCACTGGTATGCACTGCTCATGTCCTTGGAAGTGTTAAATATTAATATTCAGTCCTCATGTAATATTTTACCTGCTGAAATATGTTTCAAATTATTTTATCTGACTATATCTTCATATCTAAAGTGTAACCAAATACATTTTATAAAAGCTTCAAGCATTAAGCAATATGTTCATGAAAACAAACAGAAAAAAAATGCCTTCACTATATTTGTTGAACAGACCTTGAATGTATTTGAGTCCAGGAAGATTAAAAACATAAAAATAAATGCATATGCCTCTCTATTATAATAGAATTGCTTTGTTTTATTTGCAAGAATGTTCACCAAAAGCTTAATTAGTACTCTTTAGACTAAAGAAATAATGCCTGACATGATTCACCTTCTATCGGGAGTAAAATTAAAAAGAAAAATGTAAGGTGTGAAGACTTGGAAGCACTCAGAATGTATCAATTATTTATATTAACATTCATTATCTGACTAAAAGGCAGGATAAAGGCTTTGGGGGAATGGTAGGGTTCACATAATTTCTCTCTAATTATTCTAATTTACTGTAATTAAGACACTAAAATAATCCTGAGAGAAAGCAATAATGTCTTTTAATATGAACCCAGAGAGGAAAAAGCTATTTCTGCATTTTTTAGCTTTATTTACTATAACTTTTTAATGTGACAGAAAGACTGATCTTGATGTGTAAAAGTTTTTAAAATTGTGGCTTTTAGAACTTCCAGCATGAAATTCAAAATGCTAACAGTTAAGTCTATAGAGTGTTTATAAATTCATAAAATTGATCACATCAATGCTATATATGAACTCTATTGAAGATTATGGCTTTTAGAAAAAAGGCACCTTTAATTTACATTCTCAGGATTTCAAGAGTAGAGTAAAAAATACAAAGAAAAGTAGGAATTAGATATGCTCTCTGCGGAAGTCATTTCCTGATGGTACAAAGACTTCGGAAGGCAGAATCACAACAATAGACATAAAGTATGATATTTATTATTTCATAAACCCACAAGAACAATGAAAGTAATGCCATATCACATTTTCCTCATATAATTACGAGCCAATTTCAATTGCAGTTGGGTCGTTTTAGACTGAAAGAAACATTGTTTAAAATAAAAGTCCACACCATTATTACTAAATATAGGTTAAGCTACAACTCACACAGCTGCCTCTGGGGCTTGGGGATCTTGGAAATAAGGGAAAGACTTCAAGGGACCAAGCCAGGGGAGGATGTTTGGCATGAAAATGTGACCAATTTCTGATATTCAAAGACTTTTCAAGAAACGGCGAATTGAGAATTTATGTTAAATTCATGAGGTAGTTTTACTTCTACTCGTATGAACAGTGTTAATTCCTAGCAAGCAAGAGAAATGCTACATTTCTTATCTTTCCCTTCTTAGATTATTCAAAGCAACATCAGATAGAACAGTGTTTACTTTTCAAATTTTGTGTCACTGTGAAACACACTCACTGTATCAGAGGTTCCGAGTTCCTGGGCCACAGACTGGTATTGGTCCATGGTCTGTTAGGAGCTGCGGATCTAGGATCCCTCATGGGAGGAATCTAGGTTGTGTGCTTCTTACGAGAATCTAACTAAAGCCTGATGATCTCAAGTTGAACAGTTTCCTCCTGAAACCATCCCCCACCATCCTCCCCTCCACCTTGTCTGTCTGTGGAAAAAATTGTCTTCCACGAAACTGGTCCCTGGTGCCAAAAAGGCTGGGGACAGCTGCTCAGCATACAGTATATATAACTTATAGCTTCGAGAATACCACTATACATTTAACACCAATATACACACCACCCAGCACGTTTGAAACCCTCCATAGGCTCCTTTAATCATTCTGTCCCCTTCTGAGTAACTATTGTGTAGAATTGTGTGTATTCATGTATTTGCTTTTCTTTATCAGTTCACCAGAAAGGTAGGCAGTCATAGACAATATATTGTTTAGGTGTGATTTCTGACCTTCAGAAGAATGGAAATATAATATGTACTTTGCAATTTGCTTTTTTTCACTCAACATGATGCTTCTGAGATTCATCTATGATGACATGTAGTTTGATTTAATTCATTTTACTGAAGCCATTATATGAGTATACAAAGTTCCATTGAATAACTTTTTAAAATTCTATTGTATACATTTCACTGAATGAATATAACACACTTTATTTGTTCATTTTACAGTTGCTGAATATTTGAGCTGTTTCTAGTATTCTAGTTTTACAACAATGCAACTATGACCACTAGGAACATTCCTGTACACATCCCTGGGGCACAGGTGATGGTTTTTCCAGGGTCTGCGGCTTTCTGTAGCCAGAAGCAGAATTTCTGGGTTGCTAGGTATATGCATGTTCAGCTTTACTGTGTAATGCCAAATTGTTCCCCAAATTGTTTTTTAAAAACCAATTCCCACATTAATTAGCGTTGCTTAAGTGTTCCTATTATTTCATATGCTTACCAATACTTGATAAACGATATATTTTCTTACTGTTGCAATAGACCGAACATTATCCAAAGAGAGGTAAAGTTTGCATATATTTTTGTTTAGGATAGATTAAAATTAGTGCCATATTTATTACAAGACATAGCTGTATTTTTGAACAGAGAGCTAGAACCATGCTTGAGTATAAAAGTGCTCAGCCCATGGCACCAAGATGAGTCTATAAACAAGCTGGGCATTGATTAAAAAGAAGAAAAATGGGCTAAGGTGTATTACCGAGACAGCAAAATCTTTCTGCTGCTTGCATCTACATTCAAAAATTGTAGACACTTGTTTGGGGGAGAACTTATGCTTTACATATCAGAAATACTTTTAATTAAATGGCATGATATCTTTAATAGAAAATTGTATTTTAGCAGAATGATCTTATATATTTGGCTATTGAGAATGAAGGACACATATTGGAAAAGGGATATTTATGACTGCTGTCTATAAGTTGATGCTTTAGCCTTTCTAACATGATATACCTGTATGTGTGTGTGTGCATGTATATGTGTATATGTATATTTCTGTGTGTGTATATATATATTTACATGTATATATTTTTCTTCAGCTGATGAGATTATATATATATATTTGTCAGATGAATTTATATATGTATATATTTTATCACATAAAGAAAAAATGCCAGGAGTATTACTTTATACACCATAGATGAGGCATGTAATTAATTTGCCAAATCTGTAACAAGGAAATTGATAAATGCATAGTTTTATCAACTTCTAGCTTGGCATTCAGAATAACTTAAATACTAGCCCTAAATATTTGGTTAAGTCTTCCTACTTTGAGATAGAGGGCATAATTTGCAGTTGTCTAATAAATATGAGCTTTATATCTACTTCTTTAGCTTTATATATGGAAACATCCTGTTACTGAGAATGAACAATCTATAGCACTCAAGATCTGCAACAGTTTTTGAATTATCAAGGAAATAAAAAAGATATTTACACCTTAGTCTGCATCAGAATTCATGTATTGTTACATTGAAAGACAAGTTACAGTGGAACACAATTTCACATTGTTACTGCTAAGTATTATAATTGCTTTTAATTTCGAGTTTTTGTAAATGATAATGAAAAGTAAAACAATCATGAATATTTTATTCATTAAACTGTTATATGCTCTCTTTTACACATAGTATACTTAAATATAATTATATATTTTTAAAAACTGGGTTTGTAAACTAGATACTGGTTTTGGCTTGCTTTCTTTTCATTTAATACATAATGAGAATTTTTTTATAAAGTAGATACTGGTTTTGGCTTGCTTTCTTTTCATTTAATACATAGTGAGAATTTTCCATGTATGGAATAGCATGATATGAAACAAAACTGTCTGGATTCTATTCAAATGGGTGGAGTGATTAAAGTTAAAAAAAGTGTTTTATTATTAGATACTTAGCTTTTAAGATACATTCTCAGGCCAGGGTTGCAGTGATGCTCTGATGGATTTTGGGGGCCCAAATCTTTAGCCACTATTTTTTAAAAGAAATTATTTTATACTCTGTTTCCTGGGTTTCCTGAGATGGTTGTAACAAATTACCACACACTGGGTGGCTTAAACCAACAAGTATTTATTCTCTCACAGTTCTGTTGTGCAGAAGTCCTAAATTAAGGTGTTGCCAAGGCCATGTTTCTTCTGAAGATCTGCTTTTATCCTTCCAGCTTTTGGTGACTGTTGTGTTTCTTGATTTCTAGACTTCTGACAGCATCACACCAATCTCCACCTTCATAGTAACACTGTCTCCTTATCTTCTCTGAGTCTAATCTCCTTCTTCCTTTTTCTTATAAGGATTATTGTAGCTGGATTTGGGACCAAATAATCCAGGATTACTTCTTCATCTGAAGATCCTTAGTGTAACTGTATCTTTTAGGGCATAAAGGGAGTGAGAGCAAGAGTGAGACACGGCATTCTCATCATAAGACAAGCAATGGGGTAGGGTATTTCATCAGGCTATGGTCAGAAAACAATCTCACCTGAGACTAACCACTTTTGGTTCTCATATTCTGCTGATTTACAGTTGTCTGATTTGGTTTCCCAGACAGTTCAGTGGCAGGAAAGGAGAGTTCTAGATGATAGACACTAGCTTTAGTTTCTGAAAATGGATATATCATTCTACTGAGTGATAAAATTGTCTCTTTGGGTGATTTAGGTGAAAATTGGCTTGTTACTGAGTTTCTAGCCCTTTTAGATATGTAAGAAAATGAATGTTGTATATTTGGGACACTAAAGACTCATCATATTTGGTTACTTATGATGTTCCTAGACACCTACTCCTGGATAATATTTATGTTTGTGGTAGATTTATGAAAATTCTACCCCCTTCTGGTATTCATACTTTTTGTAATGTAACTCTGCAGCTCCTCACATCAAGAGGTAGAGTATATTTTCTCATTCTTGGATCTGTACTTGTCTTGTGACTTATCTTGGGTAACAGAATGTGGTTGAAGTGACAGTAAGCCAGTTCCTTTTATGTTTCCATTCTTGATCTTGGAATCTAGACACTACCATAAGTCCAGGATTTTCTTCTAGAAAGATGAGCATCATAAGGAGCAGTGCTGTCTTCCCAGGCAAGGCTTTCCTAGACTGACTTTCCTACAGCCAGCCTTCCAGCTGACCACGGATGCATGCATGAGCTGGGTCCCCATAGAAGCGTCCAGTGGACCCACAGAGATACGACAGCATGAGAAATTATAATGGTTGTTCTTTTAAGTCTCCAGATTTTAGCAATTATAAATGTTTCATAAACATTCATATGCAGGTTTTTGTGCAGGCATGTTTTCAACTCCTTTTGGTAAATACCAAGAAGTGCAATTGCCGAATCACATGGTAAGAACATATTTAATTTTGCAAGAAATCACCAAACTGTTTGCCATAATGGCGGTACCATTTTGTATTCCCAGCAGCAATGAATGAGACTTCCTGTTGCTCACATCCTTGTCAGCATTTGGTATTGTCTGTGTTTTGGATGTTGACCATTCTAATAGGTGTGTAGTAAGGTCTTATTGTCATTTTAATTTGCATTTCCCTGAAGACATATAGTGTGGAACATTCTTATCAGCTTATTTCCCATTTGTATATTTTCTTTGGTGACATGTCTGTTAAAGTCTTTGGCCCATTTTTAAATTGGGTTGTTTGTGTTTTTATTATTAATTTTTAAGAGTTATTTGTATATTTTAGATAACAGTCATTTATCTGATGCGTCTTTTGTAAATATTTTCTCCCAGGCTTGTCTTCTCATTCTCTTGATGGATACTTACCCTGGGGATGCAAGTTTAAGAATGCTATCAATTAAAGATATAAAATAGGAGGGCGGAGCAAGATGGCCGAATAGGAGCAGCTTCAGTCTCCAACTCCCAGCGCGAGCGACACAGAAGACCGGCGATTTCTGCATTTTCAA
>NC_045447.1:48022513-48026010 GCF_002776525.5 Piliocolobus tephrosceles
TATAAAAAAAAAAAAAAAAAAGATATAAAATATTAATGGTACAGCATATTCTTTTCCTTTGCTAAACATATTTTAATAAGAGTATAATATCCAACTGGAGTATATATTGATAGAACTATATATGAGAGTACTTTTTACAGAGATAAAATTGTCTTGTATAAAAACTCCCCTCTGGGACTAATACTCTTGACCACTGTTGGGTGTAAAATTCTCAAAATATCAAGCTGTATTTTGGAAAGTCTTGCAGTAGGACAAACACATCATTGCAACTGAGGCCTCCTTTGAGAAAAGTTTAGTATATCCTTTTAAATTCAGGGGTTCTCACACAGTAGACTGCAATCTATTTAAATATTGAATTTTATTTTTAGATTTGTAAGTGCCTTTCTGTAGCAATACCTCATGTTCATCTCTACATCTTAGGCTGAATCCCCAGGTCTGGGAGGCAGGGGTATAATATCATGTAGTGCCCTTTCCCAATTCACTAAACATGTGCTCAGTGACTCTGCTTCCCCTCACTGCTTAAATCCCACATATTCAGGAAAATAAAAAGTTGTTTCTTCCCAGCACAGCAAAAGCCCATTCATCTTTAAAGGCTTATCACTAATGTTATCTCCTTCCAAGATTTTCTAAGAGCCCTTCCTAACCTCACAAGTAATGCCCATCTCTTCCCAGTACTTGCATTGGAATGGATCCTCCCTTTTCCTGGGTCCATATTGCAGATTTTCAGTTTCTCTATTTTAGCACCTGACTCAACCTCCTCTATACTCTGGGTCTGTGTGAGGGAAGTTGTATTTTGAAAGGAGGAGAGCCTGGCTATCATTTTTAAAAATGCTGCGGCCCTTGGACAGAGCAAAAAAAGGCAGAGTTATCTCAGAGCTGTCACCCCCCTCAGATGTCCAGTCCTCAGCTTTGCAGGTGCAAGGCATCCATGATGTCAGAATCCCATGAGGGCTTGTTTCTGATAGGTGACTTTGCAGTAACCCGATTGTCATAAAAAGCACTATATTAATTCATTATTTCTCAATGAAAACTGAGAAAGTCACCTAGAAAACAGAAAGTCATCTCGATCACAATGTTCTGAGCAATCTTAAGGGCACACTCCTCCCTGAATTAAAGTTCCAAAGACAGTGAGACTACCATCAGCTAACTATTGGCAATGAGTCAAAAACCTTGGTAACAAGTGATACCAGTTGATAATAAATCAATGACCCTTCTTCCACTCTGGGACTGCATCTGACTCAGGGCCACATTCTTTCACTTGTTGGGAGTAGTTTATTTTCTCTAGGTCAATACTGGGGAGGGAAAATTACTAAATTCTATCTCAGTTGATCTTATTTTCTCATGGCTCCATACTAAATGAGTGCTTTCTGTTAATTTCTTTATTCTTTAGATAGTTTTTCGTTTGCTAAGTTATAGGGTTAGGCTTTGTGTCCCCATTCAAATCTCATCTTGAATTGCAATCCCCAGGTGTTTAGGGAGAGACCTGGTGGGAAGTGACTGGCTTATGGGGGCATTTTCCCCCATGCTGTTCTCGTGATAGTGAGTGAACTCTCATGAGATCTGATTGTTTTATAAATGGTTGTTTTTCCTGTGCTGACATATGAAGTCTTGGCTGCTGCCATGTAAAACATGCTTGCTTCACCTTCTGCCACGTTTGTAAGTTTTCTGAGGCCTCCCCAGGCATATGGAACTGTGAGTCAAAACTTTTTCCTTTATACATTGCCCAGTCTTGGGTATTTCTTTATAGCAGTGTGAAAATGGACTATTACACTAATTTAAAAACATTATATTAAACTATAGGAAGAAGAGGAAAAATGGATTTTAAGTGTTCCTTTGTTAATTCTGAGAGTATCTCACCCTAAACCCTTTGCAAAAATTACACACATAGATTTTCCACTAATCGCATTATAAATTCCATAGGAAACATTGCATTTTAAGCATCATCTTTGCATTGCCACATACATTTAGCAAAATGACTTACATACGGTAGGAACCCAAAATTTAATTTAAGAAGTTTTTATTTGACCTATCTCTGAGCAAAAATAATGGATTGCTAAATGAAAACCAAACAAATTAGAAGTCATCATATCCAGAATTCTGTCATTTCCAAAAATATAATCATTGTATTTCTGCTTTTGGTTATTGTCTGTTTGGATAGCTATTTTGCAAAATTAAATGAAAAATATAGGTATAATTGTATACTCTTGGTTCTGCTCTTTTCCATTCAATTACGTCAAAATGTTTTTAAACTGTGATAAGTTTTTATAATTGTAATGGTTGCATAATATTCCATGGGGTGGAAATGCCATAATTTACATAACTATTCTTACATTATTAGACATTAAAATTGTTTCCAGCTTTCATTAATATAATGAACACTGCAATGGATATCTTACTATTCATAGAGTTTTATTTTTAGGTTATTACTCTGGGATATATGTGAAAAACTAAATTTCTGTGCAATCAAACTATGAAAGATTTAGGAAAGTAGTTGAAAATGACTTGAGAACTGGTTTCTCACAGTGAGAAGTTGTATGTGTAGGCCCTGGCAGTGCAGGAAGAAAGAGAAGCTGGTAGCAGATAGACCATTGACAGGATCCTCCCTTAGCTTAAGAGCATAGTATAAAATGCAGTGAGGTCTGTGACCTAGCTGGTTCCTGACTCTATGGAGATGATATATGACCACCAAACTTCAGTCTTGCTTGTGTGAAAAACTCTAAAGATAAGAAATCTGCATAGACTCACTCACTTGTATTATGAACTGATAATTAATCTTTGCACCGTTGTTTGCTGGTTTGAAAGTGAATCAAGGTGAATACGTTTTGAATGAGGCCAAGCCATTTGTTTTTTCCACCAGTCATGGATGTGGAGCAGGGTGTGTAACAGGCCCAGCTCTGGGTGCCATTATGTGACAATGTGAGGATTGTGACAGCATTTGGAGAGGATCCTAGTGATATCTATATGCTATATTCAACCACAACTACCATTCCTACAAGGTTCCTGAGTGGAAGAGAGAGATGTACAAAGATGCAAAGAAGGGCAACACATTACTGGGGATTTGGCTCTAAACCCCATCACAGTGCTGGTAATCCAGGCTGAGGTTTCCCTGACCCAAACTTCAAAAGAAATCTTGGAGCTACTGTTCCAGTCTGAACAGACTTGAAGCCCTATTTGTTACTGTTAAAGCCAGATGTGATTAAAAAATAAATCAAGGTGTGCTGGTGCATCTGGCATTTTTCTCTATTATCTCTCTCCCTTTGAAAAATAAAACATTAACCGTACTAATCTTCAGAGTTACACAGCATCTCTCTCTCTCTCTCTAGATATATATACACACACACATATACATATATCTATATCTGTATCTCCATGGGTGTGGTATATTTCTGCAAAGTAACTTCAGCAAATAAATCTGCCTATTTGGAAAATGGTTGTGTGTGCATGTGTGTATGTGTGTGTGTGTATATATATATATATATATATATATATATATATAT